>NW_024038907.1:5000-6366 GCF_016077235.1 Cyprinodon tularosa | reverse complement strand
ATAAAAAAAAACATGGAAGAATCAAAGGTTGAAGTCTTTGATCTTGGAGGTTGACGTCACAATTAGAAAATTCAAAACCGTTTTTCACACTTAATTTCTTTTTTTTCGTGCAGAATTCGTTATTTAATAGAAATATGTCCTTATTTTTGTATCTGTGTTGTTTTAACATCTAGCTGCAGTGGGGGGGTGAGCGCCCCCCAGTGGCCCTCAGACCCAGCTTCATCCGCTGCTTTGGATTAAAAAAAAAAAATCATCATCATCATCAGTGGGATCTTCCTCCCACCGTTTGGGCAGCACCAAAGGAGGGATTGATCAAAGGAACCGGTTCTGTCAGTTTGGATCCCCCCCCCCTCTCTGAGGCTTTTATTTTGAAGGCCAGGGCAGGGCTCTTCCTGTGTGGCCGCTAACTCGCCGCCTCCCGGTGCAGCTGGTGGCAGCTGGTGCGTCAGGAGCAGACATGCCATAGCAGCAGCATCAGCATCACAGAACCGAACCTCCCACAGTCCGGGCCTGCAGGGCGGCTGTCAACCCGCGACGCGACGGATCGGGATCAGACTGCGGCGGAGGTAAGAAGAGGAAGAGGAGGGTGAAGATGAGGAGGAGAGGGAAGATGAGGAGGAGGGGGAGGATAAGGAGGACAGGGCGTGGAGGGTGGGGGGATCAGAGGCCCCGTTCGATGAGCTGGACCTGCTGCTCCTGCTGCTCCAGCATCCTGCGGGGTGTTTGAATGATGATGGTGAAGATGATGAGGATGATTATGATGGTGGTGGTGATGATGAAGATGATTATGATGGTGGTGGTGATGATGAAGATGATGATGGTGGTGATGATGATGAAGATGATGATGGTGGTGGTGGTGATGATGATGATGATGATGGTGGTGATGATGATGAAGATGATGATGGTGGTGGTGATGATGATGATGATGATGAAGATGATGATGGTGGTGGTGGTGATGATGAAGATGATGATGGTGAAGATGATGAGGATGATTATGATGGTGGTGGTGATGATGAAGATGATGATGGTGGTGATGATGATGAAGATGATGGTGGTGGTGGTGATGATGATGATGATGATGATGGTGGTGATGATGATGATGATGGTGGTGGTGGTGATGATGATGATGATGAAGATGATGATGGTGGTGGTGGTGATGATGAAGATGATGATGGTGAGGATGATGATGATGATTATGATGGTGGTGGTGATGATGAAGATGATGATGGTGGTGATGATGATGAAGATGATGGTGGTGGTGGTGATGATGAAGATGATGATGGTGAAGATGATGAGGATGATTATGATGGTGGTGGTGATGATGAAGATGATGATGGTGGTGATGATGATGAAGATGGTGGTGGTG